>NC_092872.1:250980007-250982507 GCF_028372415.1 Notamacropus eugenii | reverse complement strand
AGGTGACTAGCAACATCCATAATACTGTTTGAAATTTAAAATTTAGGTAGATATCTAAATTAAAATTGGAAAGTAGGTCTTTATATAAGGTTTCAAATAACAGTTCAGTCCCAGTAGGGAAAGAATCAAGTTAGCAAAGGCACTGAGAATTTCTCATCCATTTTCTTCTCAGAGCAGGGCAAGCTGCCTGACAAATATCACCTCTTAATTCTCCTCTACTTTTCAGCTCCAAAGGCAGAAGGGATGCTTGCGAAGTAGTAATAAAAGTGCATGACCTTTTCCTATTCAGAGAGCCTTGAAAGCTCTTTTTTTTTCAGATGACCTAGGCTTTAAACTTTTTTTTCTTTCAAACATCCTAAAACTGAAACTTTTTTTCCTTCAGACAACCCAGGATTGAACCTCTTTTCTTCAGATGACCTAGGTTTGAAGCATGACTTTGCCCTTATTAGTTCTAGAACCTTAGACAAAGCATTTCATCTCTTTGGGCCTCAGTTTCTTCATTTGTAAGATGACATTGTTGAACCAACATGATTCCACTGTCCCTTCCACCTCTAAATGATTAAGCCTCTTATCTTAAAATTCTATGATTTTGAACCTCTAGTTTTCATGGCATCTATATAGATCTTGGTAAAACTGAAGGCTCAATTTCTATAGCCAAATATTGGCTAAGAAAAAGAATTCTAAGTTTCACTTAGCTAGAAAAATCAGAAATTGCAACCAACTCCAACTGTAAGTGTTTCCCAGGGAAAGGTGGGGAAAGCATACACAGGGAAGGCTGCAGCAAGAAAGCACCCTAAGAGAGGATCAGAAGGGCATATGCACCAGGCAAGTCAAGTCATTGCCACCATCTTGACCACCACTTCTTCTCAGACACCAATGGAGCAGTCCAGCATTCTAAGCCCAAAAGCCTTGGGAATATAAATGTTTCTAAGCTCAGTGTTCTCAATCATCATCCTAGGAAAGAATCCCTGTGGAGATTCAGTGGGCAATCTTCAGGTGCTACAGACACGGCTGCTGAAAACCCAGAAAAAAATAAAAGGTCTTGTCACTAAAGCCTCTGGCACAGTCAAATGGATCAATAGGTATAAGTGGTATGACTTTTATCATAGAAATGTCATTAAAGAAGAGACATTACCATTTGCTTTGCTACTTCATTCTGAGGATTCTTGGACTTTTCCATCTAACTTGAAGCTGAAACCTTCAATATATGATCTCCCCATTCACTGTTGAGCTCCTCAAAAGCAGAAACTGTCTCACCTGTCTATTGCATCTCCTGCACTTAAGACAGTTCTTATACTTAATAAATGCTTAATAAATATTTCATTTATTCAGGTAAGGAATTTCACTGTGCAGCATCCTTCTCTATACCCAGAAAATGAGCAGTCCTGGATACTGAAGAAAGAAATGGGAATGAGACTGTCAAAGTCTAGAGTCCATACAATGTGACAGATTTCTTAGTTTCTTATCATTGCCTTCCCTCCTACTGCATCTTGAGACTCAAGACTCTTCACATCTCTTCAACTCTGACAGAAGAAGATTCTACTCTCTCCACTAACCAGCACCTGACTCTAGCTGGTAGAAAAGAGGGTAGGGAGTAGAGGGAGGTGGATGGAGCAAAGAGATATTTGAACTAACCCTAAATTCTATACTGTCCTTCAGAAATCTTAAAAACTAACTTTGCATTGGATACAGTGATTCAGCAGCTACCCCCTTGTGGGCAAATTAAAAACCTTTTCAACAGTCATGTTCAAGTAAAAGCAAGGTCAGTATCACTGAATTGTAGAGTACACAGAGAGGAGAAAAGTATGTGTAGGGTGGGGGGAGTCTTGAGAGACAGGAAGGAGCCAAGTTATGAAGGTCTTTAGAAACCAAACAGAGGACTTTACATTTGACCTTGGGGGTAACAGGGAGCCATTGAAGTTCATTGAATGGAGGGAGTGTGGTAACCAGGCCAGATCTGTTTAAGGAAGATCATTTTGACAACTGAGGGGAGTCAGGAAGATCAAGAAACAAGCTACTGCAATTGTCTAAGCATGAGGTGATGAGGACCTGCGCTAGGGTGGTAGCAATGTCAGAGGAGAAAAGGGGACAGATGTAAGAGATGACTTAAAGTTACAAATAACTAGACTTGACAAATGATTAGACATGGGGAAGAGGGGGAAAGTAAGGAGTACCTAAGTAACTAGTTTGGATAACTGGGGAGAAAGGTGGTGCCCTTGACGATAATAGGGAATTTTGAAAGGGAGAGAGTTTAAGGGCAGAATATGATGAGTTCAGTTTGGAGCATGTTGAGTTCAACATAACTATGGAGCAATCCATTCTGGATGTCACACACATAGTTGGAGTGGTGAGACTGGAGGTCAGGAAAGAGGTTAGAGCTGGACAAGTATATCACAGAATCACCTGCAGAGAGATATTCATTGAATCCATGACAACTAATGAGATCATCAAACCAAAGGAAAAAAATTAGGAAAAGATTAGAAGGTCCAAAATAGAACCC
>NC_092872.1:246055007-246095007 GCF_028372415.1 Notamacropus eugenii | reverse complement strand
CATCCTAAGAGGGATCAGTAGGGTTCCTACTAGAACGTTCCTCAATGTGTAAAGTAGTAGCCGCTCAAATATAGGATAGAAATATATTTCCCTCACCATAAGAAATGCTTAAAACACAAAAGACTCATAAATTTACATTGATACTTAAAATGTGAAACAGCAATATATAATGAAGGGCTCCCAGGAGCCCATAAACAGATACAGAAAATATAGGAGCCATTTTAAAGGACTCCTAGAAATCTGCCACCTCCACCCAAAGATTTCCTGGATTCTTGTGGGGATGCTGAGCAGATTTTTATTTGAGTACCAGCTCACTGCATTGTCTGGTTAGACACCATGATTTGCACCTTTTGCTGGACAACCAGAATTTGAGCCTCTCCAGGACTCCAGACCTCTGAAACTACTAACATATTGGCCAAGGTTAGGAACATTCATCTCAGGATCACCCTTCAGTCACCTATGTCCAGTGCAAGAAACACAAAGCAGAAGAAGCAGCTTGAACCTTCATATCAAGGTTCAGGCTCATCTAAAGTAGCACAAGAAATTCATCATTCTACAACATCATATCAACTCTGAAACTCACACCTCCTGACTTCTTTCCCTGGGGTCTTTACTTCCTACTTCTGATTGGAGAGGGTAGAGGGAGGGGAGGACTCCCTCCATTTAAGGAGGCCACCTGGAGTAACTATCTCATCATTTTCCACCCACCTGGCTACAGTCCTCTGGACTTCATCCTGCCCCAACACTCAGTACCCTCTGTCCCTTCTCCCCTTCCATTTTTCAGTTTATATTATGTATTTTCTTCCCCCATTAGATTGTGAGCTCCTTAAGGATGGGGGTTGTCTTTTACTTTTCTTTGTATCACTGGGACTTGGTACAGTACTGGGCAAATAGTAGGTACTTAAAAAATGTTTGACTAACTTACACGATGATCTCATTTCCATATGCAAACTGCAGTTCTTCCTTGGAGCGGGGAGGAGAAAGAGATTTCCTCCTCAACTCTCTGGAAGTCCAAGGATGAGCTAGGAAAGTCCTAAAATATTTGAAAGATGAAGAGAGGGGCAGACAGAGAGATAAGACAGACAAAGACAGAGGGACAGGTTTAAAAACAAATAAAGAGGCAAAATAAAGACAATGAGACAGAGATAGTAGAGAAAGAAACATGGAGACACATAGAGATATATTTCTCCTTTTCCTTCCGTTATCAATGACCAATCATCTAATTCTCTTCACCTGCCAACAATCCTATTCCTCATCGTGGAGACTAAGAGAACTACTCAGCAACAGACCACAATAGGTGTCCATCCCTACTGAGCTAGAATGTGTGGGTTGGCTCCCATTACTGGGAAAATGTCTATTATAAAAATATTTCCACTCATTTTACATATCTGGTCTATCTTGTCTCTTGCTCTCCCAGCTCCTTGGGCTCTGAGATTGTGTGTGTGTGTGTGTGTGTGTGTGTGTGTGTGTGTGTGTGTGTGTGTGTAACCTCTATTCTCTAAGTGCCTATTACATGACAAAGACTCTATGGACGCTCAGTGACTACTTGCTGACAGCTTTCCGCCTTGTGTGAGCAGTACCAGTGAAAGGTTTGGCTATTCTCCTCAAAGCCCATAATCACCACTAGAGAAGACTATGGAGAACTCTCACCTTCACTTGGAAGTCTGCAAAGGTTGTAGCAAAGTGATAGCTAGAGTCCACACTTGGGCTGATTAATCTATGCTGGCTTCCATTAGCATGGAAAATGTTGTTAAAGGAAGCTGCCTGCCCAGAGACAAAAGAGAGGAGATAAAGAGAAACAAGGGCTGCTGTTTAGGCTTTTTTGGGGGGAAGCTATCAGGGTTCAGGGGCTTGTCTGGGATGACACAGATAGTAAGTATCTAAGGTAGGATTTGTACTCAGGTCCTCCTGACTCTACGGCTAGCATGATCTCCACTGTACCACCTAGCTGCTTCCAGTTATTTAGTTTTAAGTGAACCATGAATTGAATTAGGAATAAAACGCTGACTGCAGCATCATTGCTCCTAATTCCCCCCTCATCCTGTTCCCCACCTAAGTTTATATGGAGAGGTAGATTTGGCTCTCAGCCCTGAGTACCACAAGTGGATCTCAAGTAAACACATGAATAGAATGTATATGTCAGCTCTGCTCCCAGTCTTTAATGCTGTATAGATGTGTCCTGTGGTTTGTTTTCATCCCTGTTAGGCTATAACCCTACTAACCCTAATTATTAGTAAACTGAATGATTCTCTCTCTCTCTCTCTCTCTCTCTCTCTCTCTCTCTCTCTCTCTCTCCATTTCTTTTCAACAATTTATTTCTTCTACCACAGCAGAAATGCTTAGAACACAAAAGACCCTAAGTTCATGTAGTGCGCATTCTGCTAATTATGCTAATTAGTAAGCTAATTTCCCTAAGGATAGTTCTGACATCTCCCCCTGAGGGGACTCGTAGCATCTGGACAGGGTTTTTATTTGGTTCTATAGCTCAGGAACCCTTCTACAAGCCCCAATGTACATCTCCTCATGATTATCAGTTGATATCAATTAGTCATCCAGGCTTAACTAGTTTTTGGTTATTGGTATTTCCTATGGTAACAGGAGACAAATTGGTAAAAAAATATCCAATCCAAAAGTCCAGGACACTCTAATACCAGTATAGATGCTGTCCAGGGCAAAGTAAGCTCAAGCCTAGAGGGCATTTATTCCAAAGGGATAACTGTTTGGTCTCAGCTGAGAGTAAAACACACTTATTTCCTTTCATTTCTCTCCTCTTCCCCTCCATTGTAACAGCTTTTTCTTGCCTCTTTTATGTGACATGATTTTCTACATTCTACCTCTCCCTTTCTCTTACTCCTAGTACATTCCACTCAACAGTAAATTTTATTTTTTAGGCATTCTCCCTTCCTATTCAACTCACCCTGTGCCCTCTATGTACATATATACATGTACACATACACCCATGTACACATACATGCCTACATATATATATAACATACACATACACATCTACTCATGCACCCATACAAACACAGACACACATAAAATACTACTCTACCTACCCTAATACCGAAAAAGGTCTCGTGAGTTACAAATAACATCTTTCCATGTAGAAATGTAAACAGTTCAACTTTAATGAGCTTCTTAAAGCTTCTTTTTCTTGTTTACCTTTTCATGTTTCTCTTGATCCTTGTATTTGAAAGTCAAATTTAGCTCTGGTCTTTTCAACAAGAATGCTTGAAAGTCTTTTATTTGATTGAAAGACCATTTTTTCCCCTGAAGTATTATACTCAGTTTTGCTGGGTAGGTGATTCTTGGTTTTAATTCCAACTCCTTTGACCTCTAGAATATCGTATTTCAAGTTCTTTGATCCTTTTGTGTAGAAACTGCTAAATCCTGTGTTATTCTGATTGAATTTCCACAACGCTTGAATTGTTTCTTTCTGGCTACTTGTAATATTTTCTCCCTAACCTGGGAACTCTGGAATTTGGCTACAATATTCCTAAGAGTTTTCCTTTTGGGATCTCTTTCAGGAGGTGATTGATGAATTCTTTCCATTTCTAGTTTACCTTCTTGTTCTAGAATATCAGAGCAATTTTCTTTGATAATTTCTTGGAAGATGATGTCTAGGCTCTTTTTGTGATGATCATTTTAAAGCAGACCAATAAATTTTAAATTTTCTCTCCTGGATCTGTTTTCCAGGTCAGTTGTTTTTCCAATGAGATATTTCACACTGTCTTCTATTTTTTCATTCTTTTGGTTTTGTTTTATAATTTCTTGGTTTCTCATAAAGTCATAGCTTCCATCTGCTCCTTTCTAATTTTTAAAGAACTATTTTCTTCAATGACCTTTGGACCTCCTTTTCCATTTGGCTAATTTTGATTTTTAAAGCATTCTTTTCCTCATTGGCTTTTTGGATCTCTTTTGAGTTAGTCTATTTTTAAAGATGTTATTTTCTCTAGCATTTTGGGGTCTCCTTTAGCAAGCTAGGCTTAAGGAGGGAATAACACACACTCAGTTGGATATGGAAATCTATTTTACCCTGAAGAAAGGCAAGGGGGAAGGGGATAGGAGAGGAAGATAATGGAAGGAACTGCAAATTGAGGAAAGGGATAATCAGAAGCAAACATTATTGTGGGAGGACAGGTCAAAGGACAGGATGGAATAAATGGAGGGCAGAATAGGACAGAGGGAAATGTGGTTAGGCTTTCACAACATAACTATTATGGAAGTGTTTTGCATTATTACACATGAATGACCTAAATCGAATTGCTTTTTTTTCTCAATGAGGTTGGGTGAGGAGGGAGGAAGGGAGAGAATATGGGACTCAAAGCTTTAATAATGAACAATGAATGTTAAAAATTGTTTTAACATGCAACTGGAAAATAAAACATACAGGCAATGGGGTGTAGAAATCTATTTTGCCCTACAGGAAAATAGAGGGGGGGGATGCAAGAAGAGGGGGTAATAGAATGGAGGACAGACTGGAGGAAGGGGTGGATGGGGTACATACAGTTCTGGAGTGGGGTGGGGAGAGATGAGGAGAAAAAAATGAATTCAAATTCTTGTGAAAGTGAATGTTGAGAACTGAAAAATAAATAAATTATGTATTTAAAAAATAAACAAATTAAAGAGAATGGATAAAACCACAACAAAGACTCTCTAAAAAATTTTAAAAATAAAAAAGGAAAACAACAATAACACAATTGAACACCAATTTATATCCCTAATGTCTTGGATAGCAACACTGACTTAAGCCAAGTTTACCAGACACCTCAACTCAACTGAAGCCTAGAGAAAGTGAGATCTCAAAATGTTTTCTGACTATGGAAATCCCCTCATCCCACCCACCCCACTCCCACACCAGAGTATTCTGGTAGAGTATTCTGCCCTAATTTGGCATAAGGGGTGCAGAAATAAAGCTAGCCAGAAGACATTTAAAATGAACACTGAAAGCCCTCCGGAATTGGAATTTTGTTAGGTCAGGGGTTTTTACAGGTAATTAGTGGCAGATGGATAGCAGTCCTTTGTTGAATTTGCTGTGTTTGGGGCATTGGATCTGTAATTTCTTCATCATGGTATAGGCATTATTAAGCATTTTGGTGTCACAACTCCTTTTGGCATTCTGATGTAACGTATGAACCCCTTCTCATGTATGCCCTCTAGTATTTTCAAATGCATAAAATACATAGAATTACAAAGGAAACCAAATATATTGAAATGTATCTATCTATCTATCTATCTATCTATCTATCTATCTATCTATCTATCTATTTATGTATATGTATGTATTTAAAATACTAAGAATCTAGGCTAAGAATCCTTGACATAAACAACTCAGGGAAGAAAAAAAGACTTCAGGTTTCTATCCACTCTATGATGTATAGTCTTAGAAGGTAGCTTGGAGTACTGAGATTAAGTTAGTTGCACAGAGAACCACAACCAGTTTGTGCCAGAGACAGGATTTGAACACAGGTCTCCCTGACACTGAAGTCAGTTATTACTCCATTCTTATCCTCTATTACATGCTGCCTCTCTATTGTATATGTGTATGTCTTCTATTGTATATGTGTATGTATATATATATATATATGTATATATACATATATATATATATATACATATGTATAGATAGATATACACACATATCATTATAGACATATATCCATATATCTATATAGCAATCTATCTATCCATATCTATCTGAAAAGGCTGAGTGTGGGAGAAATGTGCCTCTGTGTATTCATTAAACTATCATAAGGAGTGTCTACAATGTAGAAAGGTAAATAGAAAAGATGTCCAGAAATTCACAGAATATAAAATCTAAGAATGGGACCCTGACCTCAGATGTCTACATGAATCTATGAGGTGTATAGAATGAAGAACTTCAACTAGAGATCCTAATGTAAGGAGAGATGCTTAAGCCCATAGATATCACTGAGACTTGATGGCATAGGAATTATTACTGGGATAGGACTCTCCAAAGGACATGCTTTATTCAGAAGAACTAAGGCTAGTTCAGAAAGGGATCAGGGAGGAGGAGCCAAGATGGCGGAGTAGAAAGACACACATGTGCTAGCTCCAAACCCACAGCCCATAAAATATCTGTAAAGACCTCCCAACAAATTCTGGAGCAGCAGAAGCCACAGAACAATGGAGCAGAAAAGATTTCTGTTCCAGAGAGCCCTGAAAACCTGACGAGAAAGGTCCATCACACACTGGCCCCAGAGCGAAGCCCAGCCCTGCCTTGGCCACGCAGCACCAAGAGGAGCAGATCCGAGCAGGCTTCAGGGACAGAATCTCCAGCGGCCACGTGGGTCCCTCCACCCACAGGTGACAAGGGTCGGTGAGAGAGTCTTTTTGGGTGGCTGACAGGGGAGTGGGGTGTCCCCATGGCTCGGGCGCCCTTGGGAGGCAGCAGCAGGGACGGTGGCGGACAGGGGCTCCCAAAGAAGGCAGCAGCTCGGATCCATTGTTGAAGGTCTCTGCATAAGCCCCCTGAGGGAACTGAGCCCCTCCAGGCGGCCCTGCCCTGACCTGAGCACCTGAATTTAATCTCACACTGAATAGCAGCCCTGCCCCCGCCCAAAGCCCTGAGGCTGGGAAGCAGCATTTGAATCTCAGACCACAAGCCCTTGCTGGGTAGAGGCTTGGTGGAGCTGGAGGTGAGGTGTGGGTGGAAAGAAAACTCAGAAGTCAAGTCACCGGCTGGGAAAATGACCAGAAAAGGGAAAAAAAATAAGGCCATAGAAGGTTACTTTCTTGGTGAACAGATATTTCCTCCCTTCCTTTCTGATGAGGAAGAACAATGCTTACCATCAGGGAAAGACGCAGAAGTCAAGGCTTCTGTATCCCACACATCCAAAATAAATATACCATGAGCTCAGGCCATGGAAGAGCTCAAAAAGGATTTTGAAAATCAAGTTAGAGAGGTGGAGGAAAAACTGGGAAGAGAAATGAGAGAGATGCAAGAAAAGTATGAAAAGCAGGTCCACACCTTGCTAAAGGAGACCCAAAAAAATGCTGAAGAAAATACCACCCTGAAAAATAGGTTAACTCAATTGGCAAAAGAGGTTCAAAAAGCCAATGAGGAAAAGAATGCTTTCAAAAGCAGAATTAGCCAAATGGAAAAGGAGGTTCAAAAGCTCACTGAAGAAAATAGTTCTTTCAAAATTAGAATGGAACAGATGGAGGCCAATGACTTTATGAGAAACCAAGAAATCACAAAACAAAACCAAAAGAATCAAAAAATGGAAGATAATGTGAAATATCTCATTGGAAAAACAACTGACCTGGAAAATAGATCCAGGAGAGACAATTTAAAAATTATGGGCCTACCTGAAAGCCATGTTAAAAAAAAGAGCCTAGACATCATCTTTCATGAAATTATCAAGGAAAACTGCCAGGAGATTCTAGAACCAGAGGGCAAAATAAGTATTCAAGGAATCCATAGGTCACTACCTGAAAGAGATCCAAAAAGAGAAACTCCTAGGAACATTGTGGCCAAATTCCAGAGTTCCCAGGTCAAGGAGAAAATATTGCAAGCAACTAGAAAGAAACAATTCAAGTATTGTGGAAATACAATCAGGATAACACAAGATCTAGCAGCTTCTACATTAAGGGATCGAAGGGTGTGGAATAGGATATTCCAGAAGTCAAAGGAACTAGGACTAAAACCAAGAATCACCTACCCAGCAAAACTGAGTATAATACTTCAGGGGAAAAAATGGTCTTTCAATGAAATTGGGGACTTTCAAGCATTCTTAATGAAAAGACCAGAGCTGAAAAGAAAATTTCACTTTCAAACACAAGAATGAAGAGAAGCATGAAAAGGTAAACAACAAAGAGAAGTCATAAGGGACTTACTAAAGTTGAACTGTTTACATTCCTACATGGAAAGAAAATATTTGTAACTCTTGAAACTTTTCAGTATCTGGGTGGTAGGTGGGATTATACACACACACACACATGCACAGAGAGACAGAGAGCACAGAGTGAATTGAATAGGATGGGATCATATCTTAAAAAAATGAAATTAGGTGGTGAGAGAGAAATATATTGGGAGGAGAAAAGGAGAAATGGAATAGGGCAAATTATCTCTCATAAAAGAGGCAAGCAAAAGACGTTTTAGTGGAGGGAAAAAGAAGGGAGGTGAGAGAAAAACATGAAGTTTACTCTCATCACATTCCACTAAAGGAAGGAATAAAATGCACACTCATTTTGATATGAAAACCTATCTTACAATACAGGAAAGTGGGGGAGAAGGGGATAAGCAGGGTGGGGGGGATGATGGAAGGGAGGGCAATGGAAGGAAGGAGCAATTTGAAGTCAACACTCTTGGGGAAGGACAGGTTCAAAAGAGAGAATAGAAGCAATGGGGGGCAGGATAGCATGGAGGGAAATATAGTTAATCTTACACAACACAACTATTATGAAAGTCATTTGCAAAACTACACAGATATGACCTATATTGAATTGCTTGCCTTCCAAAGGGAATGGGTGGGGAGGGAGGGATGAAGAGAAGTTGGAACTCAAAGTTTTAGGAATAACTGTCGAGTACTGTTCTTGCTACTAGGAAATAAGAAATACAGGTAAAGGGGTATTGAAAGTTATCTGGCCCTACAGGACAAAAGAGAAGATGGGGACAAGGGAAGGAGGGATGACAGAAGAGAGAGCAGATTGGTGATAGGGGCAATTAGAATGCTCGGTATTTTGGGGTGGGGGGAGGGGACAAATGGGGAGAAAATTTGGAACCCAAAATTTTGTGAAAATGAATGTTAAAAGTTAAATAAATTAATTTGAAAAAAGGAAAATACTTTAATATTGACATTTTATACAGGTTGAATTAATAATAATAAAAAACCTAACAACAACAACAAAAAAGAAAGGGGTCAGGGAGGAGGAAAAGCATTATATCTTAAGCAGATATACTGCAGTCAGGAAATCCAGGGATCAGAGATGGGAAGCACAGTGGGAAGCATTTGGGTGAAAATCAACTAAGGTAGGAGCAGACACAATTTTATCACTGGAAAATGCCTCAGACCACCCAGAAAGGAAAAGGAAATAAATAAGGCATTCAGAAAACAGATTGCCAATCTGGCCTGGAGACACAATGTAGTGGTGAGAGAACTCCGTTAACCCGGCATCTGCTAGGACTGTCAAGAGCAAAGCAGCTTAGGTTATCACTTTAATGGAAATTTCATTCTTCAACAGGTGGGGGGACCATTAAGGAAGATTTCTATTCTGGATAAGTCTCTCTCACAAAGGAGAACTAGCTGATAGACTTGAAGTGTCAGGGATCTGAGGGTGGTTAGGAAGTAGCCAGTTCATCTAAGATTTTTATTCTAAACGGGAAATCTAAGTGGAGATGTTAAGTAGGAAATTTGTTATACTGGACTGAGGGATGAGTTCTAATAAGAGATTAAGATTTAGAAGTCATCTATGTAGAGATCATTATTGAATGGAAGGGAACATATGAAATCTCCAGGGAAGAGTGTGGAAAGTGAGGAAAGTACCCTGGATCCAGCCTTGGCAACATCTTGGAAGCATGATATGGATGATGAGCCTGCAAAGGGCTAGTCAGACAGGTGGGAAGAGAACTCAGGAGAGAGCAGCATCTAAGGGAGGAGAGAGTTTTCATTAGGAATGGGTTGTCAGTGTCAAAAGTTATAGAAAGGTCAAGGAGAATATGGACAAGGCACAATCTAATACAGGAAATATGGCTACTCTTCTCAAGAAGCTTCACTGGCTTCCTGTTGCCTTTAGGACAAAATATAAATTCCTTTGCTTGACATTTAAAAACCTTTCCCAATCTGGCTCCAGCTAATTATCCCAGGCCTTATTCCCATTTACCTTATACTCTAGACAAACTGGGCCACTTTGTGCTGCTTTTCCATGAAATTCCATCTCTCCCCTTTGTGACTGTTGCTGGCTGCCCCTCAAGCCTGGAATGGTCTCCCTCATCATCTCTTGCTTCTTGCAACCCCTGTTTTCCTTCAAGCTCAAGAGCTACCACTTTCAAGAAGCATTTCCTGTTTCTACCAGTTGTCTGTGATCTCCTTTCCCATCATTGTCTATTTATTTTGTATGTCTTAAATTTGTTTATCTGTAAACATTCTATTCGCTTCAATTGCATTAACATTTATTAAGTGCCTACTATGTGCCAGGCACTGGGCTAAGCACTAGGTATACAAATAAAAAAAAGATAGTTCCTCCCTTCAATGAGATTGCCATCTAATGAGGGAGGACAACCCACAAAGGAAGTTAGAAAGGTAGAAGGGAGAAAACCAGGGCGTATCTTGTTCCATAGAGCTCAAACCAACTTGCAGATAAAAAGTGGAGAGTGAACTGGAAATTCCAAATCCCTATACTTCTATAAATGAAAGGAGCTAAGTGTCCCACCCTTTAGCCCTCCAGTCAGAGAGGAGAGGGGAATCAGGGAGATAGGAAAGTGTTGAATATCCAAAGCTGGGTTAAACAGCTTAATGAGAAGATTTCAAGTGATTGGCTCATTTTGGGAGGGGCATTCTTGTGTCCACTCCTCATCCTCATTTTTCCCAGCAGACTGCCAGCTCCCCCAAAACAGGACCACTCTTTAGTATTCATATCCTCAGCACTTAGAAGTGCCTGGCCATAGGAGATACTTGGCTATACTTTTTGATTGCTTGGTTGATTGACATCCATGAGGTAGTGAGCTTCTTGATGATAGGGACTCTCACCTTTCTGCATTCTTTGCACTTAGCACAGTGCTTGTCACAGAGTAGGTGTTTAATAAATGTTTATTGACTGACATGTATACAAATAATTAAGGAACATCAAAGAATAGAAGTGCATTATAAGAAATTTCAAGGAAGGAGAGATCAGGTAAAACTTTAAGTAGGGTAACCTAAGTGAAAGAAGATTTCCTCCACCTCTACCTGTTAAATAGAACTGGATCATAGAATTTACAGCTTCAAAAACTAACCTCAAAGATCAATTTGTTCAGTAGTTTCAGTCCTGTCTGACTCTCTGTGACTTGATTTGGGACTTTCTTGGCAAAAATATTGGAATGTTTTGCCATTTCCTTCTCCAGTTCATTTCACAGCAACAGAGGCAAATGAGGTTAAATGACTTACCCAAAGTCATACAGATAGCAATGTGTCTGAGGCTGGATTTGAACTCTGGTCCTCAATCTAGGGCCAGTGCTTTACTACTATGCCATCTAGTGTACCCTTCATAGATCAATTAATCCAACTCAATTATTTGATAGACGAGGAAATTGAGGCCCAGAGGGATTAGGTGATTTGCTTAATGTAATGCAAATCGTAAGGATTGAATCCATTAGGATTCAAATCCAGGTCCTCTGACTACAACTCCTATGCCCTCCTCACCATTTTATGTTGTCTTGCTACTTCAAAGAAAAGGCACCTCTTTGGGTCTTAAAGGAAAAGAGTGATTTCTACAAGTAAAACTTACATAGAGAGACCATTTCAGGCATGGGTCAACACAGATATACAGAAGGAGGAGGCTGAGGGCAGAATCATTTAAGGATTTCATATTTAATACCAATCCTTTTTATGTCCATTGGACAATTAGTTCTTGACATTCTAACATTTGTTATACTTCTTTGATGGCTAGTAGACAGTGATTTTCTGACTATTGGTGCTGACCCACTTGAGAGAAAAGTTTCTAAGGTGAAAGCATCTATCAAGAGAAGAAAAATCCAAATACTTTCTTCCACCCATAAAGATTTAATGAACAAAATGGTAAAGTTTTATCTGAATGGAGGTTAATCATGAACATATGAGTTGGCAGAATCCAAGCAGCAGAATCTAAATCCACAGATATATTCTCTTGGAAGCAATCAAGCCTATTATCATTTTTCAATCACTGCTCATCAGAGTCAATAAGAATTGATTAAGAACATAGTGTTGGCCAGGTACCATGCTTAGCTGTGGGTATACAAAGAATGGCAATATATCCCTTATCTTCATGGAGGACATGTGCTAATGGGAAAGACTACATGCAAATAAACTATGTCTTTATGAGATGTGTGTGTTTGTCCTTCATTGCTGAGGAAGACAATGCTATCAGAGAAATGATGACATGACTTGCACTTGACTTTGTTTCAAGTGACAGAGGGCTGTGCAGGTCACCAGCCTCACTTTTCCTCCAGAGTCATCTGAATCCAGTGACCAGATATTCATCAAGATGACTGGAGATGAACCAGGATGAGGCAATTGGGGTTAAGTGACTTGCCCAAGGTCACACAGCTAGTAAATGGCAAGTGTTTGAGGTGAGATTTGAACTCAGGTTCTCCTGAATCCTGCACTGGTGCTCTATCCACTGCACCACCTAGCTGCCCATGTCCTTACAAGACACATACAGAAGGGATGGAAGCAAATCTCAGAGCAAAGATCTATCAGGGCCTCAATGAGATGGCTGGCATGAAATTGTGCTCTTTGGGAAGCTAGTGTTGTGTTATGCTTGGTGTAAGGTCAGGAAGACCTGGATTCAAATCATGTCTCTTGGCCACAATTTATTTCACCTGTGAATTAGAAGTGGTAATAACACTTATCTCTCAGGGTAGTTAGGAGGATAAATGAAATAGTGGATGGAAAGCATTCTGCAAGCCTTAAGCATTATATACAGGTTAACTACTTTTATTATACGTGTGTGCTGTAACAACTGAACAAAAGATAGATGACAGCTAGCAAAACGTACTGAGTTGGGTGTAAGCTCAGTTTTCACATGGACAGTCTCAGGCAGGTAAAAGTGAGGACCTCTATGCCTCAGAGTTCTCACGAGGCCCCCCAGGGAACAGCTGCGGATTGAGGTGTGAAACACGGGCTATCTCGTGCATTTCCACCTCTTCTCAGTGGGAAAATTACTGGGAAGAGCATCCCACCCTTGAGATTGGTCCGTGGTCTGAGCACACCTGCTGTTAATTAGCTAGAGGCTGAGAGCATGCACGGTATTCATGTGCAAACTATGTGGCAGGAGAGCTTAAGTAGGGACAGGAAAGCTTGAAGGTCCTCTTCTGGCTGCGGGGTCCCCTTTGGGGGTCCCTCCCCTCCTTCTTGCTTTGGGGCCCTTAGACGGAAGAGGGTCCCTCCCCTCTTCCGCTCCCATCCTCTTGCTGTATGATCCTTGTTCCTTGGGAGGAGGAGGATTCCTCTCTCCTGAGGAAGAATTTCACCCTGCATATGGATACGTAACTAAGACCCTGAATAAAGCCTAACCCTTGTTTGACTCTGGAAAGTCTCTTCTCTCAGTACATTTATCCGGATGGCCACTGAAGACCTGGACCAAAGGTAAGAAGACTCGGGTAGCTCATCGGCCTCTAGGCCAAACAGTACTGAACTGGGAGTCATCAGACCTGAATTTGAATCTCTATTATGACACTTCCTATCTATGTGATATTGGGAAAGTCACTTCAACTTTCTGGCCTCAGTTTCTCCATGAGGAAAATGAGGGACTTGAATTAGATGATTTCTAAAGTTCTTCAAAAGTCAAAAACTATGATTGTATGTTTGAGAAAATTAAGGGGTTAGAGGGAAAGGAATGAAAACTGATTCTTTGCCCCCAAGTAGCAGCTCCATGCTAATAAGTTGAAATTCAAGTAACATTATGTTTCCAAAAGTGTTTCACTCACAGCCCTATTCTACAAATGAGAAAACTGAGTGAAAAAGGCTCATTGATTCCCCCAAGGTCTCATAGCTAGTGCTAAGTTGTGTTTTCTTCTGTATTCTCTGAATGAGGACAGAGCTGAATTATAGAACCTTCTGGTCTATAGATATTTGGTGATCTTATGCCATGTCATGAGGACATGAACCACAGACACTTGTTTAAGACTCCACTTTTACCTAAGAATATAAATTTCACTAGCATTAATTAGATGACTTATTCTCAGTGAAATTAAATTTTGATGGGGCATAGTGGTGAGGGGAAAGGCTGAGTGATAACAGAAAGAGGAAAAAGGAGAAAGATGAGGAAAAGATGTGCCATGTCATGCAATGCTGTGTGGTGTGGTAGGAATCGTGCTAAAATCAGGAGACACTTGGTGACAAATCCTGCTAGACTTAAAATGTATTTCTGAAACTTACTAGCTATATTAATAAGGGTCTTTCTAAGTAATAGTTTCCTCATCGTGAAATTGTGGAAAATAACACCCACACTCTCTACCTTCCCAGATTGTCACAAGGATCAAATAAAATAACATATGAAATGTGCTTGGTCCAATTTTGAGTCCTTGTTCATTTGATTTCCCTCCCATTATACTTACAATTATGCCCCTTGAGATTAGGGACTATTTTGTTGTTGTTTTGTTTTCTTTGTTTTGTTTTTCCCTTTCTTCGAATTCCACTAAGTTCATGCCTTGCATATGGTAAGTGCTCAATAAATGTTTGTTAACTGACAAAGTGTGAACTGTTACTATCCACAGATGTCCTGCCTCCCTTTGCTTTCCCCAACTCCTTCCTCTCTACCTTCATTACGGGTACTTGCAAGTTTTTCTATTCAGGGAGACCTCTAAAACCAAAGCCCCCAGGATGAGGAAGGCTCTCCTACATTGAATCAAGCAAACATTTATTAATATATATATATATGCTAGCCACTGTGCTAAGTCCTGGAAAAGATCAATATACTCATTTCTAGAGCTCTTCTCACCTTGATCCTCAGATTCCTTAGCTGTCTTAGCAAACCTTAATGATGTTGTCTTAGGGCACTGCAATCAAGCGAGATGGAAAGGTAGTTCATGAACTTGACTAGAATGACCTAAGGGGTGCAGGGTACCAAAGGAATAATGAATTAAAAAAAGAAGAAGATGGGACAACATTATTTCCAAGCTCCTTTTAACCTCTAAAAGACTGTGATTTCCACATAAAACATCAATATGCCCACATGGTGGCATAATCAGAGAAACTATTGATTGACTCAACTGAAAATTATGATCAGAATGATTTTTGCTGCTAAACATAAAATTAGTGGATGCACAATTGAGTTTTAGAGAGGCTGAAAAAGATCTGAGGGTAACACAGATGATAAAGTGTGCTTCCCACCTTGTAGAGAGGTGTTGAATTGTAGGTGCAGAATGCAACATAGATTTTCAGATATGATCTATGTGCAAGTCAGTTTTGCTAAAATATACTTATTTATCCAAGGGAGGGCTTTCTTTTATTTCAGGGGAAGTTGTGGGAAAGTGTGGAGGGGGTATAAATACTGATGGCAAGGAGAAAGAGGAAAAGAGTTTTAATATGGTATTGAAAATATACAGAAAAAAGCAGAAGAAAGTAGCCAAGGGGTCTTACATAAGCAGAGTACTACTGTGTTAAATTTAATATATACTTTATGGTTTTATGATTTCATGTACAATTTCTTTTTCTTTATATATTTTATTGAGCATATCCTTTTCTTTACATACTTTACTTAATATATACTGTATGCATTTGTGGTTTTATTCACATTCTCCTTATTCTATACTTTCTATATGAAAATGTTCATGACTATTGATATTTGTCAAATTCTCATTTCAAATTTAAACCAAAAAGTATCTGAGGGTTTTCATGAACCACAAGCTTAATATGTCAATAGGGAAATAGAAAAGCAAAAAATAAAAACAAAAAACAAAAAAAATGAATCCAATTTTAGGGTATACCATGTAAAGCATCATATCTAGGACTACAGAGATGACCATCTTGCTTTAGTCAGGTCCCATTGGGTATAGTATGTTCTGGTCTGGCCACCACATTTTAGGAAGGAGACTGATAATCTGAAAAGTACAAAGGATGGCAACCAGGATGGTGAAAGTTCTCGAGAACATTCAATATAACAGTCAGTTGAAGGGAATAGGTTTCTATATTTACCCTAGAAAAGAGTAAACTTAAGGAGTGCGTGATGAGTGTCTTCAAGTATGTAGCAAAAAATGGCAACTGACATTTATATGTATGTATGTATATCGTATATACATGTTTATATACATACATACACATATGTATATACACATATATATCTTCATAGATAATATTTCCTCTAAACCTCATGACAGCTCTGTATGTGTATGCATGCCCACATGCTTGGTGTGTGTGTGTATGTGTGTGTGTGTGAGAGAGAGAGAGAATAAATATGTATACACAAAGTTATCAGATACTTGTACTATACTAAGTATCAGATGAATGATTTTCAAACATGGGTTTTCCTAGTCCAGCATTCTTATGGAAGAGATATTACACTTTCTCTCTTTGATTACAAAGGACAGAACTGAGTAATGATTGGAAATTGACATTAGAGAAGGGGCACATTGGGGCTCAGGGTCAGGGAAAATGTCTTAGCAATAAGCACTGTCCAAAACCACAATGAGCTAGTCAGGACACTGGCCACCACTTGCCTAGCCAGTCCATGTTCCTTTTCGTCCTCTATGAAAAGACTCTAAACAGAGATCAGATGGCCATTTGCCAAGGCTGTGGGTGAATGGATTCTTTGCCAAGTCTGGGTTGGACTCAATGGCTTCCAAGGTAACTTCAACCTTTGAGGTTCTGAGATTCTATAAGACAGAGCCTAAATCTTCTTTGGAACTAGATGCCACCAGCAAAATGAGAAATTATTCCCTTTGAATCTCCTTAATGGAAGGTATAGCTTGCCAAGTAAATATAAGCACAGCTTTCCCTCACAGCTCTGACCTTGTCCTGATCCTCTTGGACTTCAGAGGGTTTGTGCATCCCATTTTGGCCCTGCCTAATGGAGTCACAGCTGTGAGGAAGGAAAGCCCTGGACTTGAGGTTGTTCCCCATCCCCTCCCCAGCCTCCTAAGCCCCACTGGGTTTTTGGCAGCAGATGCATTTCAGCCACATTTTTGTTCTATTTCCAAAATGAGGCTAGAAGCCTGAGCTGAGGGAGTGGGCCTAAGCTGGCACCTGCTACTCAGTTTCAGCTAGCATGTCTGCCTCCTGCCAGCAAAGCCAGGAGCTGCCAACTTCAGGCTTCATGTCCAGGGTAGAACAAACACACAAAGGTTCTCTGGCATTTCAAAACTTCAGAGAGAATTGGTGGATTTTATATGAGGATAGACCCGTTTTCTCAATTCCCATGATGGTCCACATTGCCCAATCCATCCCCATTCAACATGCTGTAAGGGACAGTATGCCAAACTAGAACCAAAGAAAACCTGGGCTCCTCTCCCATTTCTGACACTGGCTGTGATTATCATTAACTCACAAATTCTCTGAGCCTCTGTTTTCTCATCTATAAAATAGGGGTAATCAATAACTGTAGTAGCTACCTCAGAGTGTAGAGAGGCTCCAATACATGAAACTATTATCAAATGCCATCTAAATGCAAGATATTGTGGGAGGCACTGGAAATAAAAAGGCGAAATGAGCAATAGTCTCTGTCCTATGGGAGTTACCTCCTACTAGAGAGAATGAATTTACTGAAATACAAGAAACAAATTTCACAGCCACAAAGCAAAAGATAAATATACACATATAATGCAAATAAAAATGTGAAAAATAAACATTTTTATAAATGTGCCTATATTTACATAAACATGTATTTAATCTATATAACTTGAAAGGAGAGAGTATTCACAACTAGAGGGATCAAGAAAGTGAGAATTAGAACATCTACTGATCCTTGAAAGAGGATTGGTTGTCTAAGAAGTGGAGATGTTCAAGTATGAATACATGGACCCATGCCAGTCTGTGCAAATGCACATAGATAGGAGATGGCACATAGGGGTTCGAACAATACTACATGTGTTAGTTCTTATGACTGCCATACTTTCTATGTCTGCCATTTTCAACATTTATGACCATGCATAACATCTCACTTATGTCATTGATCTCCAGCACTCAGCTCAATTCTCCACAGAATCACTGAAGATCATGGCTACATGGGACTGCAGAGCCCATTTTACAGAGGAGGAAACAGAATCATAGTAAAGAATATACTCCCAGAGTTGCACAGCTAGTTCATGGCAGACTAGGGACTCCAACCCAATTCTCCTTCCTATGAATAGATAAAGCTCTAATCCTGGATTTGATAAGACTTTGAGTTCAAATCTGGCATCAGATACTTACTGTGTAACCCTGAGAAAAGTCACTTAACTTCTATTTGACTCAATAGTAACTCCTATCTCACAGGATTGTGTGAAGATCAAATGATTTATTTTTAAAAAACATGTAATACAGTATCAGGCATGCAGTAAGTGCTATTGTGTTATTCCATTTCCTTTCCTTATTTTCACTCATCTTCCCATTAAACCATACAGCTTCTACTGTTAGAGTAGTTACTGCTACAGTGTCAACACCTACAACCAGCTGACAATGTAGATACATCAAACAGTCATGCATGCAGCTTCTGCCTCAGTGCCATTAAGACCCAAATCTTCAGATTTTTCCCAATGATTCCTAAAAGTAGTTAAAATAAGAATGAAGGACAGGGAATTCATCTCTGTGGCTACAAGTCCAGTAGATCCTAGAACAATTGCTCATTTGGGACAATGGAATTCCAGACAAGGATTTGCAAAGAATGTCTTGGCAGTGAGGAAACCTAACCTACCACTGCAGGAGACATATTTCTAGGGCTAAACACTCTAAAACGCCACCACAAGTTAAGTGAGAAAAAGTGAAATGAGATAACGGACCTCCTCAACTCACAGTCCACATCCAGGAGAGAATTCATCAGTTGATAAGATTTATGCTTCAGAGACTTCCCTGAGAGCAAACTTAATGAATTCTGAGGGGAAAGTCCATCCAGGGAACTCTCCAGGGTATGGACAGTTTGTTGTGCTTGGAGTTTTAAGGAATCTTTCTCAGAACAATGCCCATCTGGATGTTTAACGGAGGAGGGGGGATAGACAGACATAGGATGTCTTTAAGTAACTAGAGATGACACTTTGTGATTTTTCTTATTCTCTTTTAATACTTGCTTAGTGTGGATTTATGACCAGGTTTATTGCATGTGATTAAACCCAACCTTATACATGGTCTAATTTGAGAATGCAACCATTTGCTAAACCAAAGGGTAGCCCAATACTCAGCTGGGAAATCTGTTTCTTACATTTCTGCAAGCAAAGTTTCTCTGTATGATAAGTTGGTTCTTAAGTGTATCATTCTGATAGAATGGAGAGGCAACCTTCATCCACAATCAGGAGACTTTGGTTCTTCCTAGGTCCCCAATAGAGTTGTGCTGAATTGTGATGGAGAAGTCAACATTCCACTTGATGCCTCAGTTTCTATTTCTTTCAAATGGAACTAACAAAAATCTGTCCTCCGTCTGCTTAGAGGAATCTTGGGAGGATTCAATAAATACTGCACGTGAATTACATGAAAGTCCAAATGGGAGGGGAGAGGAAACAACAGAACAATATATCCAGTTTTCCCATGATGCAACGTGAACAGACCTCTCTGAAGGGAGAAATAGCTATACTTTGCCAGCTCCAGATGCTTACTGAATGTGTCTTCAAGTGAACTAGTTACCATGTTTTCATCCATACAAAGCCCAGATGCTTTGCAAATCATGTTTAAATTAAAGCTGAGATAACCCAACAATGCCTGGGAATGACCTAAGTTTGTAAATTACCCTTTATATTGTTCCCAAGCACTTTTCTGTTAAGTTTCAGAAAGAAACTTGGCTTAAGGAGAATGTTTCTAATATGTTTTCCCTGTGTGACTAATCCAGGAGCCTCTGGGACCTTGTACACAGTGTATGTGGCCCATCCCATATCATGGAAAATACAAATGTGCCTTGTCAACCTTTTCGGAAAGGCCTAATAGGAAAATGGACCCAATAGCATGCAATTAAAAATAAAGAATTTAAGGCCATGGTGGGTTTTAAGAGGAAAGGAATTTTCAAATAAAACACATCACAGTGTCCTCCCTGTCACCAGAATTCAAATAATGAAAGTACCTTGAGTCTTCTTGAGTTTCTTAAAGGTATGTACTACTTTTCCACTTTTTACTATTTATACTCACACGCATACATAATATACACTATATATGTACATATACATGTGTATGTGTATATATACATACATATGGATATATAAGAATGTATATGACAATTTCTACCATATAGCACAATTTTGAATCTTGTTATAGAATTACTTATGTTCTAATCTTGCCCTCTTGTAAATTCCTGAAATGTAGGGATAGGTATCTTTTCACCTTCCATCCCAACTCCTTCCCCCTCCTCACTTTTCTGCCTTATTCCTAGTAAGTTACATTGAACATAGAAGGTGTCTGAAATATGTTTAGGGAATTAATTTAAATTGGCCTAAAATCTTTGATATAATAATGCAGGACTGATAAATATTAGGCAGGGAGGCTAAAATAAACTGAATACACTCCATCACTTAATTCCTTTTTGGATCAGCTGTGAACAATTATCATTTCTGGGACTCTATCCAAAAGAGATCATAGAAATGGGAAAGGGTCCTACATGTACAAAAATATTTATAGCAGCTCTCTTTGTGGTGGCCAAAAACTGGAAATCAAGTGGATGCCCATCAATTCAGGGATGGCTAAACAAATTATGGTATATGAATGTAATGAAATACTATTGTGCTATGAGAAATTATGAACAGGAAGACAACAGAAAGGCCTGAAAAGACTAGTATGAACTGATGCTGAGTGAAAGGAGCAGAACCAGAACTTTGTACACAGCAACAACCACAGTGTGCAAGAAACTTTTCTGGTAGATTTAGTACTTCATTGAAATGCAAGGACTTAAAAAAAAAGTTACAATGAACTCTTGAGGCAAAACACCTCCCACATCCAGAGAAAGTACTATGGAATTAGATCATGGATAGAAGCAGATCATTTTCTTTTGTATTATGTTTTGTTTAGTTTTGTTTTCTTTTATGGTTTTTCCCATTCATTTTAATTCTTCTATGAAACATGTATTTAATAGGAATGTTCATGTAGAATCTGTACAAGATTATATGCCATCTCAGGGAGGAAGTGGGGAGGAAGGAAGAAATGAGGGAGGGGGGAAAAATCTAAGATATGTGGAAGTGATTGTCAGACACTGAAAATAAATAAAATAATTTAATAAAAAAAACTTGGGAATCAGATTTTTAATAAGTTAATTTAAACAAAATAATATAATAAAATAAATTAAATTAATTTAATTTAAATAAAAATTTAATCAAAATATTTTTAAAAATTTGATAAGCCCTTCTTAATAAATATCACTGATTGACTGATTAGTTAGTTCTTTGGTGGGAAAATTCAGGATCATAGAAATATAGAGGTTTTAGGGCTCTTTAGAAATCAATCCTTATTTTGATCCTCAGGAAACTAAAGCCCAGAGGGATTTAATGACTTGCTCACTGATTATTACTCTACCACAAGAGAGAAAGAAGAAGGAGAAGACAGCTATTGCAAATCAACTACAAGCATTTATAACCCTAGGTCTGAGGTTTTTTGTTTCTATGTTTTCTTTTCCTTCCTTCCTTCCTTCCTTCCTTCCTTCCTTCCTTCCTTCCTTCCTTCCTTCCTTCCTTCCTTCTTTCCTTGTTGCTTTCCTTCCTTATTTATTTCTCTGTATCTTTCTTTTGTCCTTCCTTCCTTCCTTTCTTCCTCACTCTCTACCTTCATCCCTCCTTCCCACACCCCACTGTCTTTTTAGTGATAGTGCTTAAAAGGGTAGTACCATTTTCCACTTCTCTGGTCCACCAATGTCCCCATAAATTTCTTTTATTTTTAAATTTTATTTATTTTCAGTGTTCTACAATTACTACTGTATAACTTAGATTTTTTTCCCTCCATCACCTCCTTCTCACTACCTTCCCTCTCCCTCCCTGAGACAGCATACAATTTTATATAGGTTCTACACATACATTCCTATTAAGTACATTTTCATCATAGTCATATTGCATAGAAGAATTAAAATGAATGGGAGAAATCATATAACAAATTGAAACATAATACAAAAGAAAATGATCTGCTACATTCGGTGATTCCATAATTCTTTCTCTGAATGTGAAAGGCATTTTACCTTAAAAGACCACTGGGAATTTTTTAAGTCCTTGCATCGCAATGAAATTTTAAGTCTACTAGAAAAAAATCCTCATACATTGTGATTGTTGCTGTGTACAAAGTTCTTCTGGTTCTGCTCTTTTCACTCAGCATCAGATCATATGCCTTTCCAGGCTTCTCTGAAGTCTTTCTGTTCATCATTTCTTATAGTACAATAGTACTCCATCACATTCATATACCACAATTTATTCAGCCATTCCCCAATTGATGGGCATCTGCTTGATTTCCAGTTTTGGACCACCACAAAGAGTGCTGCTATAAATATTTTTGTACATGTGGGACCCTTTCCCATTTTTATGATCTCTTGGGGATACAGTCCTAGAAGCAGTATTGCTGGATCAAAGGATATGCACATTTTTGTAACCCTTTGGGCATAGTTCCAAATTGCTCTCCAGAATGGTTGGACCAGCTCATAGCTCCACCAACAATGAATTAGTGTTTCAACTCTTCCACATCATCTCCAACATTTATCATTTTCCTGTTTTGTCATGTTAGCCAATCTGATAGGTGTGATGTGGTACCTCAGAGTTGTTTTGATTTGCATCTCTTCTTTAATCAACAGTGATTTAGAGCATTTTTATATGACTATAGATATCTTTAATTTCTTCCTCTGAAAACTACCTGTTCATATCCTTTGACCATTCATCAGTCGGGGAATGACTTGTATTCTTGTACATTTGACTCAGTTCTCTATATATTTTAGAAATGAGACTTTCATCACAGACACTAGTTGCAAAAATTCTTTCCCAGTTTTCTGCTTCCCTCCTAATCTTGGTTGCATTGGGTTTGGTTGAGCAAAAACTTTTCAGTTTAATGTAATCAAAATTATCCCTTCTCCACTTCCTAATACTTTCTATCTCTTCCCCCTAAATTTCTTGCAGCAGCTCAAGACTCACCAAATCCTTGGCCCAGAGGAAATGACCTTAAATTACTATATAGGAAGGATGACATTTATGCAGAACTAAGAGGTTTACTCTGGAACTTCAGTCTAGATAACAGTTTCACTGTCTGGGGTTATCCTTTCTGACCCACACCCTGAATACAGCTACAGAATTAGGAGTCCTCTCTTGTGGATGAAACCAGGTCTCAAGAACCTTTGATCTGAGGTTAGAAAAGAAAATAAATGCAGTCCATATTCCTATCATTTGACAAGTCACCAGGTAGCACAGTGGACAGAGCACTGGACATGGAGTCAGGAAGATCTGGGTTCAAATCTTGCTTCAGGCATTTACTACGTGTGTGACCCAAGGCAACTCTCCCTGTGCCACAATTTCCTCACCTGTAGAATGGACATAATAATAATATCTACCTCCTAGCGTTCTTGTGAGGATAAAATGAGATAATATTTGCATGTGATTTGCAAACCCTAAAGTATTATTTAAATGCTATTATAATAGTTGGTTAGGATATAACTAGCTATGATACTAGAAATAATGTGAAAGCAGGTATGCAAGATGGATTTTTGAGAATATAGGACAGCTATATATGTAGACCAGATAAAATTAGTTCACTCTTTGCTCTGTAGCACAGTGGTAACTAGCGTAGGGCCACAGGAACTTTGACCTGATGTACAAAATTTAGAGCACAGGGGCACATACCACCTGGAAATAAGAACCTTTAGCTTTTCCCTTGCCAGTACATTCTAGCAGTGACTTCAAGAGAAGAAAATTAGAGGGTACAGGGCATCAATATTCCAAGCTTCCTCCCCACCAAAGTTTTCAACTTTCTAGTTATTCTCCATAGCAGGGAAAAGAGCTTCATCTCTAGGCTTGCTTCCAGATAGTCTTCTGACAGAACAGAAATCTAGTGCTATCCTAAGACATGAATCTATACCTGCTCCTTCCCCCATGTGGCTGAACCCAAGTAAGTTCCCATATTTACCCCAGGCACAAGAAAGTTGTTAGTGTAAAACTCTCCATCACTATGGATAACTAAAAATGTAGCTAACTAGTCTTTGAATGTGAGAAAGTTCAGGTTGGCGGATGATAGTACTATTGCTTTCTGGCAATTCATTTAATGACTCCACCAGTGTATTGATTTCAATCCTGGTTCAAGGCATTTTCATTCATATACTTTATAGATTTCCTTTAGAGGCCTAATTTTCCTGTAGATGGAGCCTACCAAAAAGTCCCTTTACTTTTAGGATAACTAAAACATTTTTAGTTATTCTTATATGATGAATGATGTCAATTTGCAATTAATTGGACATATAGGAGCCTCAGTGGGCTCTTTAAGACAATTTGAGAGCATATTGATCCATTTTCGTAAACGATTTTTCTTAAAAACAGGAAATTAAAGTGTTCTGGCCAGAAAATGCTCAGAGAAATAAAAAGGGGTCTGTTAATAATAGAGAAAGCAGTATGACTGGTGTAACCTTCACCTAGAGGTCTTATAAAATAATTATGTCACAACTCTCTTAGCTCCCTTCTAGTTCCAAGAATCTGTAAAATCTGTAAAGAAGCTAAGACATATGAATAGTTCCCAGTTTTCAGCTCCTCCACCAAAATTCCTTCTGCCTTTTTTTGTATGATAGAATTACATATTGAATTGTCTGGGGGAAAAATAGAAATATGATTTTGTCCATTACTTCTGACTTACCTAGAAGTCCTATAGACCGAGAGTGGTTCCAGAAAGAAATCTGTATATCCTATTTGTTCAATTAGGGAGCTCCTAGGAGGTTTCTTAATAATCTTTTAACATGGGGGATTGTTTTCTGCTGGCCTGTGCATGCAAATCTTTTGCTCTACCCTATGTACACCAGCTACTCTCAAGCTTTTAAAGTCTGGTTTGGATTCAATCTATTCAATAGAATGTAAGCCACTTGAGGGCAGGGACTATTTACTTGTTGTCTTTGTGTCTCTAACATCTAGCTTATAGGGGGTGTTTAATAAATATATGGATGAAATGTTCACAAGCCCCTAGGTCCTCTGACTTTTCCACTTTTTATTGAAGGACTGAGCAGTTTTACCAACTCTATAATGATAAAGTAGTGATACAAATGAATTATTTATTTAAAATGAGAAAAAATGTGAGCATCAAAAAATACCTGTGACCCAAGACAAACTACCAAACTTCATTCCCATCTCCAAATGTCTAAGAAGAGAAAATTGAAATCCTACATGGATTCTGACCCCCAGAACCTGAGGAACACAATATGGTTGGTAAGTAACTTGCCCCTAACATATGATTCTAGACAAGTCACTTACCTCTTCCTCTGTCAGTTTCCATAAACTTAGAGCATTTTACTTGATGACCTTTAATTCCCTACTAGCTATAAAGCTGTGAAAGCTATGTTCTCTCAGATGACTTCAGAGTATGCTGAACCTTGATACGTGTTCATGCACCATTTATTCTTTAAATTGGATTGCAGACTGGGGATCTGCGATCACTACTTCAAATGCTGAAGGGGTGAGGTCACTTAACAACACAGAGTCTTGCTTGAAGAGTAGTAATAAAACCTTCTAGAACTGATTCAGTACCCAGCTGCTGACCTCTGAAGCAAGGGATGGGGGATGTCCAAGTCCCCAAACCTCCAGAAGGAATTGATGGGCCATAACACACAATATCATTTGCTTTCCCTTGATTACCTCTTCCTCTATAACCCAAGCCTTCTCTAAAAATTTTCATCTCAGAATATATCTCTCTATTCTCTTTGAGAATACTATTTTCTTCTAGGTTGAGTTTCTCTGATATCAAAAATCTGTGGGATTGTGGAATACCAAAAAGCTCTTTATATTTATATTTCATCTGGCAATCATAATAATCTATAGATTAGCTTTCATTGTTTTATAAAACGTAATCAACTTTAAGTCATTTGAATTCTCCAAAGTGTCGTTTTCCCTTTTGGTCAGTTCTCATGTGGAAGAAATAAAAAACCAGTTTTACTTGGCCTTCATATGTCTCAAGATTAAGTATTTATGATG
This sequence comes from Notamacropus eugenii, assembly GCF_028372415.1. Lineage (NCBI taxonomy): Eukaryota > Metazoa > Chordata > Mammalia > Diprotodontia > Macropodidae > Notamacropus > Notamacropus eugenii. The sequence goes on along the minus strand of NC_092872.1, from coordinate 246,069,071 downwards.
GTGAGAAGAACCAAGATAGCAGAGTAAAGGCAGGTATTCACCTGAGCTCTCTCAAACTCACCTCCAACCAATATTAAAATAACATACCCAAACAAATTTTGGACTGGTAGAATAAATGAAAGGTTGGGCAAAACAATTTTCCAGACCCAGAAAACCTGGAGGGTTGAAAGAAAAGATATGCCTGAAAAATATGGCCTTTGGGGCAACTTAATTGGTGGCAGTAGATTCTGAAGCTCTGAGATTATGTATGGTAAAGGAAGGAGATTTCAGGACACTGTTTGCTGGCACTGGGAGAAAGACTCTGTTACATTGCCAATATTTGATTCTACATCACAGTTCAAAGATGAGGTGTAGTATTAGCAGGAGTGGGTACCCTGGTTACAGTTCCAGGGTTGAAAAGAGTGGTTGTGATCACTCATAAACCAGAGCACAGGCCAAGAGAGTAATGACCACACCTGTCTTTAATTCATATCATCTTAGAAGAACTGAAAACTTATAGACCTGCAGAACTTGTTCTGAAAACAGCATCATGAAAACCAAAAACTTGTCCCTCCCACCATGGGAGCAGAGCCCAACTTTAACACAAAGTTAAAAGCAAAAAAAAAAAAAATATATTCTGGAAGTATGAGCAAATAACAAAAAAAGAAATTGACCATAGAAAATTACTATGGTGACAGGGAAGTTCAAAAGACAAACTTAGAAGAAGATAATAAATCAAAGCCTACATCCAAAACCTCAAAGAAAAAATGTGAATTGGTTTCCAGTGCTAAAGATCCCTGAAGAAAAAATTCCTTAACAGTTAGCATCCAGCAAGTGGAAGCTAATGACTCCATGAGATATCAAGCAACAATAAACCAAAATCAAAAGAAGAAAATAGAAGAAAATGTGAAATATCTCACTGGATAAAACAACTGCCCTAAAAAAATAGATCAAGGAGAGACAGTTTAATAATTATTGGACTACATGAATGACATCATCAAAATAAGAGCCTAGAAATCATCTTTCTAGAAATTATGAAAGAAAGCTGCCATGATATCCTGGAACCAGCAGGTAAAATAGAAATGGAAAGAATCCATGGAGCACCTGAAAGAGATCTCAGAATGAAAACTCCCATGAATAATATAGCCAAATTTTAGAGATCCCAGGTCACAGAGAAAATAATTCAAGCAGCCACAAAGAAGCAACTCAAATATAATGGACCCACAGTCAGGTAAAGCATGAGATTGAGCATCTTCTATATTAAAGAATTGGAGAACTTGGAATATGCTATTCTGCAGAGCAAAAGAGTGGGGATTACAACCAAAAACCACTTACCCAGCAAAACTGAGTGTAATCCTTTCAGAGAAAAAAAAATGATATTTAATAGAATGGAGGACTTTCAAGCATTCCTGAAGGAAAGAATAGAGCTGAGCAGAAAATCTGATTTTCAAATATAAGATTCCAGAGAAATATATAAAAGTAATCAGAAAAAAGAAGTCATAAGGAACTTGATATGGTTAAACTGTTTATATTCCTATAAGGGAAGAGGATATTTGAAACTCCTAAGAATTTTATCATTATTAAGGCAGTTAGAAGGAGACATAGGGGACAGGTGTGAGTTGGCTGATGGGGTGATACTCAAAAAAATAAAATTAAGGGGTGAGAAAGAGGGAAGCACTGGGAGAAAGTGGAAGGGAGAAGTATAATGGGATAACCTATCTCCCACAAAGGAGGCACAAAAGAGGTTTTACAGTGGAGTAGAAAATGGGGGTGGTGGCAATACTTGAACTTTATGCTCACTGGAATTGGCTTAAAGAGGGAATTACATCTATGTTCAGTCGGACACAAAAATCTATCTTACCCTATAGGGAAGTAGGAAGAAAGGGAATAAGAGAAGGGGTGTGCATCTGATAGTAGGGAGGGCAGATTGGGGGAGGCAGTGATCACAAGTGAAACAGTTTTGAGAAGCATTAGGGTGAAAGGAGAAAGAGAGAAGGATAAAAGGGGGGAAAGATGGAGGTACATATGCAGTAATCATATAAGCAAATGCTAATGGGATGAACAAACCTTTTAAACAGAATGAGACAGAAGAGCAGATTAAAAAAATAGAATCCTAAAATGTTTTGTTTATAAGATACACACAAAGAAGAGAGACCCAAAAACAGTAAAAATAAGAAGCTGAAGCAGAATCTATCATACTTCAACTGAGGAAAAAAGGTAATAGTAGCAACGATGATCTCAGAAAAAGCAAAAGCAAAAATAGATCTAATGAAATAAATAATCAGGGAAACTACATTTATCTAAAAGGTACAGTAGACAGTGCAATAATATCAATATCAAACATATATGCACCTAATAGTATAGTATTCAAATTCTTAAAGAAGTTAAATGAGCATAATAAATGCTAATGTGGAATATGCTAATGTGGAACCTAAACTTTCCCCTCTCAGAACAAAATAAGTCTAGCAAGAAAGAATCAAATAGATGAATAGAATTTTAGAAAAGTTAAATATGATAGACCTCTGGAGAAAAATGAACATAAAGAAAAAGGAATATACTTTTTCTCAGTGATATATTTCATCTACACAAAACCAGACCAGGTATTAGGGCATTAAAAATCTCACCAAAATCAATGCAGTAAAGCAGAAATATTAAATGCATCACTTAGATAATAATGTAATAAAATTAAATTCAATAAAGAACAATAGAAATATAGATTAAAATTAATTGAAAATTAATTGGAAACTAAATAATCCAATCTTAATTGAGTGGATCAAAGAACAAAGAGTTAAATAAGAGAATATTAACAATGAGACAACACACCAAAATCAATGGGATGCAGCCAAAGAAGTATTTTAGAAAATTGTATCTCTAAAACTTACTTCATTTAAATAAAAAGACCGGGGGCAGAGCCAAGATGGCAGAGTAGAAAGACACACATACACTAGCTCTGAACCCACAGCCCATAAAATGTCTGTAAAAAAGAACTCTCAACAAATTCTGGAGCAGCAGAAGCCACAGAACAACAGAGCAGACGAGATTTCTGTTCCAGAGAGCTCTGAAAACAGATGCCAAAGGTTTGTCGCGCTGCAGACCCGGAGCAGAGCCCAGCCCTGCCTTGGCCACCCGGCACCAAGAGGAGCAGATCAAAGCAGGCTTCAGGGACAGAATCTCCAGCAGCCCCGTAGGTCCCTCCACCCACAGGCCCCAAAGGTTGGTGAGAGGATCTTCTCGACTTGCCAAGAGGGGAGTGGGGTACCCCCATAATTCAGGCCCCCTTGGGAGGCAGCAGTGGATGCGGGAGCAGACCAGGGCTCCCCAAGCAGGCAGGAGCCTGGATCCATTGTTGAAGGTTTCAGTATAAACCCCCTGAAGGAACTGAGCCCTTGAGGCGGCCCTGCCCCAACCTGAGCACCTGAACTTTATCTCACACTGAATAGCAGCCCCACCCCTGCTGAAGCCCTGAGGCTGGGAAGCAGCATTTGAATCACAGACCACAAGCCCTGGCTGGGTGGATCTGGAGGCAAAGTGGGTGTGAAGAGAATATTCAGAAGTCAAGTCACTGGCTGGGAAAATGCCCAGAAAAGGGAAAAAAAATAAGACTATAGAAGGTTACTTTCTTGGGGAACAGGTATTTCCTCCCTTCCTTTCTGATGAGGAAGAACAATGCTAACCATCAGGGAAAGACACAGAAGTCAAGGCTTCTCTATCCCAGTCCACCCAATGGGCTCAGACCATGGAAGAGCTCAAAAAGGATTTTGAAAATCAAATTAGATAGGTGGAGGAAAAACTGGGAAGAGAAATGAGAGACACGCAAGAAAAGCATGAAAAGCAAGTAAACACCCTGCTAAAAGAGACCCAAAAAAATGCTGAAGAAAATAACACCTTGAAAAATAGGCTAACTCAATTGGCAAAAGAGGGTCAAAAAGCCAATGAGGAGAAGAATGCTTTCAAAAGCAGAATTAGCCAAATGGAAAAGGAGATTCAAAAGCTCACTGAAGAAAATAGTTCTTTCAAAATTAGAATGGAACAGATGGAGGCTAAGGACTTTTTGAGAAACCAAGAAATCACAAAACAAAACCAAAAGAATGAAAAAATGGAAGATAATGTGAAATATCTCATTGGAAAAACAACTGACCTGGAAAATAGATCCAGGAGAGACAATTTAAAAATTATGGGCCTACCTGAAAGCCATGATCAAAAAAAAAGCCTAGACATTATCTTTCAAGACATTATCAAGGAAAACTGCCCTGAGATTCTAGAACCAGAGGGCAAAATAAGTATTCAAGGAATCCACAGATCACCGCCTGAAAGAGATCAAGAAAGAGAAACTCCTAGGAACATTGTGGCCAAATTCCAGAGTTCCCTGGTCAAGGAGAAAATATTGCAAGCAGCTAGAAAGAAACAATTCAAGTATTGTGGAAATACAATCAGGATAACACAAGATTTAGCAGCTTTTACATTAAGGGATCGAAGGGCGTAGAATAGGATATTCCAGAAGTCAAAGGAACTAGGCCTAAAACCAAGAATCACCTACCCAGCAAAACTGAGTATAATACTTCAGGGGAAAAATTGGTCTTTCAATGAAATAGAGGACTTTCAAGCATTCTTGATGAAAAGACCAGAGCTGAAAAGAAAATTTGACTTTTAAACACAAGAATGAAGAGAAACATGAAAAGGTAAACAGCAAAGAGAAATCATAAGGGACTTACTAAAGTTGAACTGTTTACATTCCTACATGGAAAGACAATATTTGTAACTCCTGAAACTTTTTAGTATCTGGGTGCTGGGTGGGATTACACACACACACATGCACACGCACATGCACACACACATAGAGACAGAGTGCACAGAGTGAATTGAAGAGGATGGGATCATATCTTAAAAAAATGAAATCAAGCAGTGAGAGAGAAATATATTGGGAGGAGAAAGGGAGATGGAATGGGGCAAATTATCTCTCATATAAGAGGCAAGCAAAAGACTTATTAGTGGAGGGAAAAAGAGGGGAGGTGAGAGAAAAACATGAAGTTTACTCTTATCACATTCCACTAAAGGAAGGAATAAAATGCACACTCATTTTGGTATGAAAACCTGTCTTACAATACAGGAAAGTGGGGGAGAAGCAGGGTGGGGGGGAGGATGGAAAGGAGGGCATGGGGAGGAGGGAGCAATTTGAGGTCAACACTCATGGGGAGGGACAAGATCAAAAGAGAGAATAGAAGTCATGGGGGACAGGATAGGATGGAGGGAAATATAGGTAGTCTTCTACAACACAACTATTATGAAAGTCATTTGCAAAACTACACAGATATGGCCTATATTGAATTGCTTGCCTTCCAAAGGGAAGGGGTGGGGAGGGAGGGAGGAAGAGAAGTTGTAACTCAAAGTTTTAGGAACAACTGTCGAGTACTGTTCTTGCTAATAGGAAATAAAAAATACAGGTAAAGGGGTATAGAAAGTTATTTGGCCCTACAGGACAAAAGAGAAGATGGAAACAAGGGCAGAGAGGGATGATAGAAGAGAGGGCAGATTGGTGATAGGCGCAATTAGAATGCGCTATGTTTTGGGGTGGGGGAGGGGACAAAAGGGGAGAAAATTTGGAACCCAAAATTTTGTGAAAATGAATTTTAAAAGTTAAATAAAAATAAATAAATAAATGAATGAATGAATGAATGAATAAATAAATAAATAAAAGACCACTGAATTGATCATGCAACAACAACAACAACAAAACTAGAAAAAGAATAAATTAAAAATTATTTAAACACCAAATTGGAAATCCCAAAAATCAAAGGAAAGATAAATTTAAATAAAATGAAGAAAACCACTGAACTATTAAAATTAGAAGCTGGTTTTATGAGAAAAAATAAAATATATAAACCATTGATTAATTTGATTTAAGAAAACACCAAGAAAATAAATTACCAGTATCAAAAAGGGTAAATTTATCACCAATCAAAATGAAATTAAAGCAATTATTGGGAACTCTTTTGCCTAATTATACGCCAATACATCTAACAGGTAAAATCTAAAAAGTGAAATGGATGAATATTTCCAAAAATATAAATTGTGCAGATTAACAAAAGAAATAGAGTTACCTAAATAACTGAATCTTAGAAAAAAGAATTTGGAATAAGCCATCATTGAGCTCCCTAAAAAAAAAACCCAGATGGATTCACAAGTGAATTCTACCAAACATTTAATGAAAATTAATTCCAATACCATATAAATTATTTTGGGGGAAAAATAAGCAAAGAATGAGTCCTACCAAATTCCTTTTAAAACACAAATAAAATATGTAATGGGAAGAACAAAAACTGACAAAGAAAACTGACTTATTTCCCTAATGAATATTGATGCAAAAAGCTTAAATAAAAAACTAGGGAGGGAGCTACAGCAATAGATCACAAATATCATACACTATGGCCATATGGGATTTATACCAGGAATGCAGGACTGGATCAGTGTTAGGAAAACATCAGCATAATTGATTATGTCAATAACAAAACCCACAGAAATCATATGATTAATCTCAACAGATGCAGAAAAAAAAAAGCTTCTGACAAAATATAATTCTCAATTGCTATGAAAAACACTAGAATGCATAGGAATAAATGAAACTTTCCTTAAAATGCTGAGGATATCTATCCCCAAACCCTCAACAAACATTATCTGTAATAGGGCTAAACCAGAAACTTTTCCAATAATATCAGGGATTTAAAAAAAGTCTACCACCCCACTTTTATTCATTATTGTGCTAGAAATTCTGGCTATAGTAATAAGAGAAAAAAAGAAATGGAAGGAATTAGAATAGGCAATGAGGAAACAACACTACCATTCTTGGCAGATGATGTGATGGTATACTTGAAGAATTCTAGAAAATCAACTAAAAACTTTTTGAAATAATTAACTACTTTAGCAAAGTGACTGTATATACAATAAACTCACATAAATCATGAATACTTTCATATATTACCAACAAAGTTCAGCAGCAAGAAATAAAGAAATTTCGTTAAAATAACCACAGACAAATAAAACATCAAATTATTAAAGGTCTTGTTTCATTCACTCAATACCTATCACATCATGCATTCATTCATTAATCAAATAAACATTGTTAAATTCATGTTCTCTTTAATATAAAATATGACTGTGGTAATTGATGTCCTTTAAGATTGCTTCCATTTTAAATCTGTGATTCTGTGATCATGTAGCAAGAGTTGATAAGAAATAATTTATCTAGAGTCCTGTAGATCTTATCAAGAGGGCTATTCATTCAAGGAGGGAGCCATAACCAATGACATTTTATCTTCTAAGCTAGCTATCACAATACATAGCAGTGACAACATATGAAGAATTAGAGCAGAAGAATCAGAAATTCAAAGAAAACAAAATCTAAGAAGAGAGACCAGAATAAAACCCATGGCTTTAAACGTCCATGTGCAAATGCTCCCAAATGTGAATTATAAACAGGGTGAACTATATATTCCCTTGAAAAGAGGTAAGTTCAAATATGAACATTTCCAAAATTTTATGGGATGTGACTTGTGACTGGAATATGGCTCTAGATGGATAGATACCTTAATTAATAACAACAAAAAAGATAAAAAGTGGTTGAGTAACAGCAGATATGAATAAATCTCACCCTTGAGGGGAGAAGCATGGCAGAGAAATTTGGGTAAAGACCATAGAATTAAAACATCACAGATTTGGAAGAGACTTCAGTTCATCTAGTTTAATCAATTAAAAAACTAGAATCCCTTTCTTATATACTCCTATATGACCTGTGAAGTATGTGGAGGGGAGTAAAGTGCAAGAAGATTGTCTCCAGTTCCATCTTTCTTTGCAGTAAGATTGAGTTGAATACCTAGAAACCTCTTTTCATCACCAGTTACAGAAGGCACTGGCATGCCACTTAGCAAGCTGCATGATCTTCTCTGGTAACAGGCCATGATTCCAGCCTTAGACTAGATTATAAGATAGAGGAAAAATCCATAGGAAGCAAAGCCAAAGGAGATCCAAAGTAAATGCAAAGGGAGCAAAGCCGAAGCAAAGCAAAGACTGACTCTTCAACTCTCATCTCCCCTTCTAGCACCCTCACTTCTTCCTCCTCCTCCAGCACTACCAACACTTCTAATTCTATAAAATAAAATTTAAAAAAAAAAGGCAGATTTTTGCCACATCCTTTGCGCATCTTCTTCATCTTTAACTTCTGGGCAACACACAAAACATCTTGAATTCACTGGTTTCCAGATAAAATTTCCACCAAAGCTGTACAAATACGAAGGCTGCTTTTATAATATTGACATCTGTATACCTTGGGATTTTGCAAATGATAACAAACACCTGTGGAAGAAAAATCTCCAAAGCCTTCTGATAATCTGCCGTTATTCTCTTCCTTATAAAAGCAAATTTAAATGTTGTCTTTCTGAATCTTATGAAAAAGAAGATAAGTATCCTTGCCCCCAATCACACAGTTCTCTGTCCTGTCCATGCTTACAATTTTCAAGTTTGAGGAAGGGAGGACTTTGTTGTTGTAGATTGCAATTGATATCACAGACTCCAACCTTCTTATGAAGTTATCTGTGCTGTCTGGAAAGAAAGCTGTGGCCCTTCAAGTACTTTAAAATAGCAATCATCTCCCAATACCCTTAAATCTTCCATTCTCCAGGTGAACCATTCCAAGTTTTTAAGAATTTATTCTCATTCAGTAAAAGCTCAAGGCCCTCTGCCATCCTGGTTATCCTCCTTTTGATCTTCTCCAGCTGATTAATGTTCATCCCAAAATGTGGCACCCAGATTTGAGCATAGAACCCCAGATGTTCTCTGTCTAAAGAAGAATGCTGTGGAGAAATAGAAATTATGTTATTTCAGTGCACTGCAGACCACCTGGACAAAAGGAGGAAGTAGATAAGGAGTTAAGGAAACATTACAAATCTGGCACAGACCTATGATTTAGTAGCGATGAGGGACTTCAGCTATCCAGACATCTGCTGCGTAGGTTTTCCTCTGCCAAGAGAAGACAGCAGATGATAATTTCATTCTTCAGAAAATAAAGGAAACAACAAGAGAAGATGATATTTTAGACCTGATTCTGACTATTAAGAAGGGACTGATTGCTGAAGTAGAAATCATGGGATTCATAGGGAAATGGAGGGGGATGGGGTGGAATGATCACACCATAATAAAATCCAGAGCATTAAATGAGAAGAAAACCAGACATAGTCAGATATGGATCATAGATTTTGGTAGAAAATATTTCAAAGAAAGGCTAGGTGTTGGTTTCTTCCTGTTCAAGACATTTCATGAAGATTTGGAATGCCAATGTGGCAATACCCTCTACATTGTATTGAAAATCAATTGTTCTGTAATTTAGGGTCTTGGAAATTTGCTTGAGTGAAATAGGGAGATGAAGTGAATAATCCAGGGTCACTGAGCCAGTGTACATCACAGCAGGACTTGATCCCATGCCTTACTGACTCTGAAGTCAGCACTCCATCTATGCACTATCCCACTAGAATGTGCTAGCATGACCAAAAGTTTTACAGGATAGGTGAAATTCAAAAGTGAAGGACAGTTCTCACAAGTCAAGTTCTCACAACATGGATAGCAATGGTTCAAGTGCAAACTAAAAGGGAGCTGACTGGCAAGATTCATGTGACTGCTCCAAGAACCAATGACTAATTAGCTCTAAAGTCAAAATCCTATCGAGTAGGAAAATGAGAGTGAGTAAGTAAGGATGGATGTCAAATTAAATGTCTTTTTTGGAATAGTTAGGAGCACTAAAGATCAGAATGATGCCAGACTGGACATAAAGGCTAAGGACAACAATGGGGCATTTCAAGCCATCTTAGGGACAAAAGAAAGATGAAAAAAGTCTAGAACCACTTCAATGAGTGGACTGAATGATGATAAATGATTTTTTTTAAAGGAAAAAATATATCATTCTTACTTTGCTTCTGTTTCCTCTGCCAAGGATAATGATCTTCAGCTTTGTTAGGATAAGGGAAAATAGTTATCAGGAAGTTGAAATCCATCCAAAAAAAGATGCTGGTACTGTGCTGCTCTTAGTGAGTACTTTCCACTTAGGCTACAAACATCACACCAAAGATACTGGACCTCCCTGAACACACCCTACACCCCAATTCATCTTTCACGCAGTCAGCAAAATAATATTCCTAAGATATAAATCTGATTGTTTCATTTTACCCCCCGAGAAACAATAGCAATAACATCAACAACAAAAGCTTTAAAACTTATTTTTTTGCCTCAAGGAGAAAATACAACAAATGAAGAAGTTTTGAATGCTGTGGATAAGTTCACTTACCTTGGTGGTGTACTTTCCAGGAATGTACCCATTGACAATGAGGCTGACACACACGTTGCCAGAGCTAGTTCACTGTCTGGGAGGCTCTGAAGAAAAGTTTGGGAGAGAAAAGGAATTGGACTGACTACCAAACTGAAGGTCTACAGAGCCGTTGTGCTAACCTCATTGTTGTATGCCTGTAAAACATGGCCAGTCTACCAGCACCATACCAGGAAACTGAATCACTTCCATTTGAGCTGTCTTAGGAAGACTGAGGATCACCTGGTAGGACATGATACCAGACATTGAAGTCCTTGCTCAAGCTGAACTGCCAGGTATTCAAACTAAGCTTCAGAGAATGCAACTCCAATAGGCTGGCCATGTTATTCAAATGCAAAATGTACATTTGCCAAAAAGACTGTTTTATGGAGAACTCACTTGGGGACAGGAGATCACATGGTGGTCAGTAGAAGCAATGCAAGGACACTCTCAAGGTCTCTCTCAAGAACTTTGGATTTGACTGTGCAACATGGGAGATGCTGGCTCAGGATTTCTCAGTATGGCATGCCCTCATCAGAAAAGTTCAGTGCTCTATGAGCAAAGCAGAATTGAAACAGCACAAAGGAAATGCAGGATACGCAAATTTGGAGTAACCACCACAAATATTCATACCAACTCTCTGTGCCCAATCTGTGGTAGAGCATTCCGAGCTCATATTGGTCTGATCAGCCGCAGTCAGACACACTGAAACTTCACTTTATTATGGTGATGTCATTTTGGTCCTCTTCAAGAACAAAGGACAACAACCATGGAAGATGAATTGATGAGGGTTCAAATTGGAAGTAGGAAGATCAATTATGAGACTATTGTAGTAGTCCAAGTGAGAGACAATATGTTTTTCAATTAGAGCAGAGGTCTTGTGAGTGCAGAAAGGAAATTACAAGGAGGAAAAACTCCCAAGACTTGATAACTAATAGAATATGGAAGGAAAAAAGGGAGAAAAGAATAAAAGAGAATGGTAGTGTCAAACCTGGATTAATAGAAGAAAGGTCTTGCCTTCAATAGACATTGAGAATTTTGTGGGCTGAATGTATTGGGGCTGTCATGTGAAAACATAATGAGTTATCTTTCGGAAATGTTGAGTTTAAGATATCTCTGAGACATCCAGGTCAATCGTGAAACTGACATGGTGGGACTGAGAGGTAAGAGAGAAAGTACAATTGAGTGTATTGATTTTTTAATCATCTGATAATTAAATCCATAGGACCTGACTAAGGGAAAGAATGTAAAGACAGAAGAAAAGAGGACCTAGCACAGAGCTGTAGGGACTCCTGATCCTTCTTGAGTGGAGTCCAGATGATCCAGAAAAGGAGACTAAAAGGTCAAACATTTAGGAGAGCCAAGAATGATATAAGACAAGGGAGGAGAGGGTTTCCAGGAAGAGGGTTTTGCTGTCAGTACTAAAAGTTGAGAGAAGTCTATTACTATGGAGTGAGAAAAGGTCACTGCATTTGACAGTTAAGACATCAAAGCTATCCTTGGGCAAAGCAGTTTCTGTAGTGAGGGTGAAAGCCTCATATAAGTGGATCAAAAAGCAAATGAAAGATGAGGTAATGAGCACAGTCAATTCTATTTAAGAGTTTGGCTGTCTGAAAGAGATGAGAACATAGCTAAGCTCCCAGTGAGTAGGAATTATTTCATACTTTGCATTTACATCTCCTGGCAAACAGTAAATGCTTAATAAATGCTCGTTGATTGATTGATTAGTGTTGGCTGGGGAAAATAGGAGGATAAAATAAATGAGTTTTTTGTTGTTTGTTTTTTAAGATATCTAGGCATGCATATCTGCAAATAACTGGGAGTCAGTGGATAAGAATTGACTGATGATAAAAGAAAGAGAAGTGATCATCCAAGGGACAAAGTCCCAAAGGATACAGAAAGGGATAGGATCAAGATCCCAAACAGTGAGGTTGGCTTTGGCAAATAGAACGAACACTCATCTTTTCATCAAAGAGTAGAGTAGCAATTCACTAATGCATTCTGGGTGGAAGTGAATATTAGTTAACAAGCACATGCCATCACATCTGTCTATCAGAACTCAAGCTGATGTCACTATTTACAATGGGGAATGTCCTGAAAGTCGAGATGAAAGAAGAACACATTGACAATGATTTAGGCATCTCGCTTCTTAACAGTTTACAGAAGATTTTATTTTCTTCCAGGAAATCATAATGATCTACTTTGGACAGCTTGCTTGATACAAAACAGAGGAGTCTCAGGCTAAAGCCCATTTCAGTCAAAATGTGCAGACTGAATCCCTCACCTGCCAAAAAGCCAACTGGCAAGAGACAAATGAAAGAACAATTAGCGGCTTCATTTGCCATATAGTCTTTTTAAATTTGCCTCTTCCAGTTCCTGAGAAAATGCAGCTCCATGCCCACGCAGCCCAGGCTGTGCCCATGGAAGTGACTGGAAACTGGACATGAAAGCTTCCCATAACTCTAATTTTCCCTGGAGTATCCCTGGAAGATATCTAGGTTGGGAATGATAATAATTGAATTATTTCAGTCCAGAACAATTCTATCAGACTCAGCAAGCTTTGAGTTTCCTTGCAAATTCACACCTTTGAAGGCAAGGATGCAAAGGAAAAAAATTACTTTGGTTGCTTCCAGCATCTCTACTATGGAAGATACCATGTTTCTTACTTGGGGTTACCTAACCTGGAATCAGCTTTCAAAAACACTGTCATATGAAGTTGGTCACTAGTTACCACTTTGGGCAGCTAAACGGATTAGTAAATAGAATGCCAGGACTGGATCCAGGAAAACTCCTCTTCCTAAATTCAAATCTGACCTCAGGCACTTACTAGCTGTGTATACCTGGGAAAGTCACTGTATTGCCACAGCAATATTCACAGCACTGGTGGTGACTATGAATATGCTGGTGTAGTTCTCAATCACAACATATAATAGACTTTCCATATAGAAGGCAGAAGAAAAACTTTTATTTAGACACCAGAAAGCCAAATCCATCATAGCAACCAAGAAGTCAATATTGGTTATCACTGCAGGAGGCAAAGCTATTCCTATGCCTCCCAGCTGCATGCTGGGACCTTCCCACAAACAAACAAATACTCAAGAGCCTAAGCTGTGCCTGCCTGCCTGTGTCCTTCCCAACTCTGACTAGCCTGATCAACTTCCTCCCAGTTCTGCTCAACCCTTCCTGTTCCACCATTCAGCAAGCTCCTCTTACCATATGTGACTTAGGCTTCCATGTGATCTAAGCAGGTCACATGGGACTATTAATGAATGAGAAAGATTTTCCCATTTACATTTTCATTACAGTCACTTGACCCTGTTTGCTTTAATTCTTCGTCTATAAAATGAATTGGAGAAAGAAATGGCAAACCACTCTAGTATTTTTGACAAGAAAATTCTAAATGAGATCATGAAGAGCCAGATATAACTGGAACAACTCAATAATAGCAGCTACCATTTATTTGTTGAGGAAAACATATAAGAAAGTATAAAAGTTTACTGATATTGGACATGGGGATAGGGAACTACAGAAAAGACCAAACTATGTTGCAAGAAAGAAACTAAAAGGAAAGGTGGGGAAGAATCTTGCAAATTTAAACCATTTTTATGGTTTTATCTCAGGCCTACCTTCCCTCTCCCTTGTTTAACTCCGGCTAAAATGCCTGACACTTTGCACAAATACTGAGGCATTAGATATATGCACATGCACATGTGCCCCACCACCATACTCAGTGTTTTAAA